>NW_025534147.1:217500-262500 GCF_020615455.1 Coregonus clupeaformis
TGAGCACCATGAGCGAGGCGTCTAACTACACAGGAGGGTCAGACTACAGCACCTACCCTGGCAGCAGCCCCGCCACACGGGTGAGAGCTCCATGTCGGCCTGTACACCCAACCCCAAATAGACCACTAGACCCATGCCCTAAGCACTAGTATAGATCTGAGAGGATTAGAAGTTGGTGTTATGCAATTATGGTGCATGTACAAGGACAGGGTTGGATTAATGTACTGTATCAATAGTGACTTGGCTAATAGGGGCCTGTGAGAGGCGAGATAGAGGTCCTAGTTCTGGGATGTTAAGAGGAGTCTTGTGGATCTCTCCCATTTTCTCCATTAGTTAAATGTTGTGAGAACTGTATTAGTCCACAGAGAGAATCAGAACAGGGACTCTACATGAGATAATATGTGCTGGATTATCCCAGCCCTATCACAGAGAGTTACAATTCTAGAATGGTCACCAAGAGATTTTATTGTTTATAAATGCTTAATAGACCAGTGTATAAATATGCATGCTTTGATCAAATGAAAAGCATGCTTTCATGAATTAATTATGTTTTACTTCTGCTTACACTGACCAAAAGTATAGCGTTGTGGCCTGTATTTATTAATGAGCTGTAATTATTGATGAGTTACCATAGAGCCCCACAGTGGAGGTGTCATAATACCCAGAAAATCTAGCGGTCAAACAGGAAATGGTTCCAATCATTTATCCACCATTAATTTTTCCCCATCGGGGATTTTAGAAACACTTAAAATAAGGGTTGTGATTCGTGTAGGCTTACCCTGGCGTGATGTTTTGATAACCATGTAAATCTCTCTCGGACAAGGTGATTTTTATCAATATATTCACCTGGAACCCCCAAACTACAAATACCATGATGATCTGGATTGGAACCATTACCCTTTTTGACTGCTAGGTTTTATGGGGATTATGACACACTGTGGAACTCTATTGTGGGTCCAGCTTACTCTAGCACTGTGACGAGGTGTGAATGAAGGAGTCAGGCGCAGGAGGTAAAATACTGAAGTCCAGAGTTTATTCCTTTTACATAAATCAAACGCCCAAAGCGTCAAACGAAACTATTACAAGGGAAAACATCCACCTTGGCATAAACACAGTGAATAGTAGCTCAACCGAGCTACACGCTCTCACAACAAACAATCACTCACAAAGACAAGGGGAACAGAGGGAACACTTATACACATACTAATTAGGGGAATGAGCACCAGGTTTGTGTGATTGACAAGACATGACAAGTGGAGTGATGAGAATGGGATCGGCAGTAGCTAGTACTCCGGTGACGACGAACGCCGAAGCCTGCCCGAACCAGCAGGGGGGGGCAGCCTCGGTGGAAGTCGTGACAAGCACTATGCTCTGCTGCTGTAGGGATGGATAGAAGATTCTAGCATGCTGTAAATTAGTCTCTCTCTTGCTCTCTCTCTTTCTCTCTCTCTGTGTATCTGTCTCTCTCTCTCTCTCTCCCTCTCTCAGTAAAGATGTTCTTGTAGAATGGGATAGTTTAATGAGGTGAATACTGTACCTCTTCCTTCTGTTGCTTTTTATCTTTATTTGTTTATTAACACCGAAGAGCCAAATGCATGTTAACGGTCTTCACCTATATTTACTGACAGAGGAGGATATTTTGAATTAATTTGTAACTCTCCTCCTCTAATTATGCATCTTCAGAAATATATTTGTATACAGTACCAGTGAAAAGTTTGGACACACATCAAAACTATGAAATAACACATATGAAATCATGTAGTAACCAAAAAAGTGTTAAACAAATCCAAATATATTTTATATTTGCGATTCTTCAAATAGCCACCCTTTGCCTTGATGACAGCTTTGCACACTCTTGGCATTATCTCAACCAGCTTCATGAGGTAGTCACCTGGAATACATTTCAATTAACAGGTGTGCCTTCTTAAAAGTTAATTTGTGGAATTTATTTAAACAACATCTCAATTGGGATTAGGTCTGTAATTTGACTAAGCCTTTACAAAACTTCAAATGTGTTGCTTTTTAACCGTTTTCATGTAGACTTGATTGTGTGTTTTGGATCATTGTCTTGCGGCATGACCCAGCTGCACTTCAGCTTCAGTTCACAGACGGATGGCCTGACATTCTCCTGTAGAATTCTCTGATACAAAGCAGAATTCATGGTTCCTTCTATTAAGGCAAGTCTTCCAGGTCCTGAGGCAGCAAAGCATCCTCAAACCATCACACTACCCCACCATGCTTGACCGTTGGTATGAGGTTCTTACTGTGAAATGCAGTGTTTGGTTTTCGCCAGACGTAATGGGACCCATCTCGTCCAAAAAGTTGACTCAAGTTTGCCAAAAAGCACCTGGAAGATCATCAAAACTCTTGGCAGAATGTTCTATGGACAGATGACTCAAAAGTCTAACTTTTTGACGACATGGGTCCCATTATGCCTGCGAAAACCAAACACTGCATTCCACAGTAAGAACCTTATACCAACGGTCAAGCATGGTGGTGGTAGTGTGATGGTTTGGGGATTATTTGATCTGAAGCTGAAGCGCAGCTGGTTCATGCAGCAAGACAATGATCCAAAACACACAAACAAGGCTACATAAAAATGGTTAAAAAGAAACAAATTAGAAGTTTTGGAACGGCCTAGTCAAAGTCCTGACCTAATCCCAATTGAGATGTTGCGGCAGGACTTGAAACAAGCAGTTCATGCTTGAAAACCCACAAATGTCGCTGAGTTAAAGAAGTTCTGCATGCTAGAGTGGGCAAAAATTCCTCCACAGCGATTTGAGAGACTGATCAACAACTACAGGAAGCATTTCCTTGCAGTCATTGCAGCTGAGGTGGCACAACCAGTTATTAAGTGTAAGGGGGCAATTACTTTTTCACACAGGGGAATTGGGTGTTGCATAACTGTTACCTAAATAAATAAAATGAGTATAATTTTTTGTTATTTGTAAACTCTAGTTCCCTTTATCTAATATTAGGTTTTGGTTGAAGATCTGATAACATTCAGTATCAAAAATAAAGAAAATCAGAAAGGGGGCAAATACTTTTTCACGGCACTGTATATTAATTATTTTACATACAGTATACTGACGATTTGTCCATTTACATTTTCAGCCTTCGAGGTCTTCCAAAAAGGTCCATAACTTTGGCAAGAGGTCCAACTCTATTAAGAGGAACCCCAATGCCCCGGCGGTCAAGAGCAACTGGCTTTACAAACAGGTATTGGAAAGTTGTACATCGTTTGTATTTCCCAGTATAGAAGAACTTGACTAAATTACTTCTTCATTGCAATTTACTCTTAAAATGGTCTACAGAATAGCAGAACCTGAGCAAATCAAATGGCTGATTGCAGTATGTATGGCAATGAGTGGTTGTTGGTGGAAGTGTGCAGCGTACACAGCCTTCCGCAGTGGGTTGATGAGAGTCTGTGTGACAGGGCTTTGTGGGGATAGCCACCTGCACATGCACACACACGTGTACACACACAAACACGCACACAGACACTCAAAGGGAACTCGACAATCTCATAGGGGTTTAATTACAGCTGCAATAATGGACACATGCAGATCTCTTCAGCAGCAGCGGTCAGCTGTGTAGCATCACACACACACACACGTCTGTTATGTTATCCAGTTATCTATATAACAGGGACATCCTCATCCTCATTCACATTCAGAAAGAGACACATTCACTTTGAATCTGTATTCCCAGACAGTGAATTTTAATCAGATTGGTTTTGGGGAGAGTTTGACCTCATCTCTTGTTATCTGGCAATTGTATTCAATCTAAATGTTGATGCATCATTTTGTCATTCTCATTTAAATAGCCTGAGTCCTTTGTTTTAGTTATTACTGATAAGGTGGCCTGGTCCCTCAAGCAAAGTGACAATCATCCTTGATTGGATGTACATTTCTCTCTTTCTTTCTCTCTCTCTCTCTCTCTCTCTCTCGATTAATCAGGTCACTTTACAGACTAGCTCGACCAACCTTGTGGTGGCTGGGCTATTTTGCTCATTATCTTTTGACCTGTACAGTGCAACTTTAGCATTTCCTCTCACTCCCCAAGCTCTGGCTGTGGGTCAATTTGTCAATGTGTCTTAAGATCCCCTAGCGCCCACCCACCCACACACACACTCACTCACTCATTAAGAACAATCAACAATAGCATCACTCAGTTTCCAACTAGAGTTGAACTGTTGTCAATAACCTTTCTCCTTCCCTCTCTACAATGCTAAATTCCCCTTTAAAAGCTGCATTGATTCTCTCTCGAAAGACTTGCCTTTTCTCCTTCTCAAACCTGACAACCAAAGCCTTCTCTTAAAGGATAAATATTTTATTTAAGATGGCAAGGCTTTTCTTTTATGCCTTTGTACTCCTACTCATGCATCAAAAGAAGCTGAATATAAAGACAAGAAAAACAACAAAGCAGTATTAGATTATTTATGTTATGAATAAAAAAGAAAGGCGACGTTGGAAGAGAAGCCATTATTGTTACAGAGAAAAGTATGGAGCACATTATCTAGAGAGTAAAGCTGACTAAAGCATGCACACACACACACACACAGCTATAAAAACAGAAAGGGGAAACTTGTCTGGGAGTTATTAAGAGATAAAGAGGGCCAATTTGCTTCAGTGGGAGGAGATAGCTGTGGTTAATTAAACCGTCTGGGATCAGAGGGAGTGTGTACGTTGCTTCCTGAACTCCGTGACAGTCTTGGGTTTGGCCACTCAGATCCGGAGGGACAGCAGGGTGTGCAGGATTTTGTTCTAGCCCAGCTCTACTTACGCACCTAATTCAACCAATCAAGGTAGGTCTAGATGAAAAGCAAGGGCAGCCTATAGGTATCCAGGACCAGGATTGAGGAACACTGCTCTATGCACTAGATTTGATAGCAAATGCTTGAATAGATGTAAGCAATATGGCAATTGTCAAAAGTCTCACCTAGCTTATCAGAGGGCAAGGAAGAGCTACTACCAAATGTTTTGCTCTGTCTCAGTATCTGACTGATGTCTCCTATCTTCTGTTTCCCTGTAGGACAGCACAGGGATGAAGCTATGGAAGAAGAGGTGGTTTGTGCTGTCTGACATGTGCCTGTTTTACTACAGAGGTGAGACACATACACACACACACACACACTCAAAACACAACACACGATCAAAGTCTGAGTATAGGACATCTACCAGGTGCTAGCAGTAAAGTGCAAACGTATTTGCTGCAGACGTAGACATAACCCAATTCTCCCAGGTTTCAGAGAGTTTCATTTCCATAAATTGTTCAATTAAACGGTCCCGGAGTGCAATCAGCTAGCTCTTTCATGACATGCCCAGAGGGGAATTTCATGTGTATTGGCAAACCAACAGACGAGAGAAGAGTTCTTAAGAGTGTTGAAGTGCTATGCTTTCTGATAACAACATCTATCTCTCTCTCACTCTCTTATCTTTTTCACTCACTTCATTTTAAGTTAAGTGCTGTCTGTCAATGAGTTTTCAGAGGTAAGGTTTTGACTAGGAATTGTGTCTATCTGAAGGCAGGAATGAAAGAATGACCCTGTCCGATTGACTGATGGTTCTGATCTGGTCAGGATCTCTGTCGCCACATAATTATCAAATCAAAACATATCAACACATCGCTTAAAGGTTAAGGTCACCGTGCTTCTTCTTTGTAGAATCTAGTGAAAACCCCATTCAAATCAAATCACATCTTATTGTTCACATGCGCCGAATACAACAGGTGTAGTAGACTTGAGAGTGCAATGCTTACTTACGAGCCCATTCCCAACAGTGCAGTTAAAAAGGAAGACAAATATTTGCTAAATAAAAAGGAAATAGTAACACAATAAAAACAATAATGAGGCTATATAGGGTGAATATGCAGGGGTACGAAGTAGGTTATTGAGGTAATACAGTATGTACATGTGGGTAGAGGAGCTGCTTTCAGAAGAAGAAGGAAGTGCTGCTTTCAGAAGAAGGTGGTGCTGCGTTCTCATTTCATCTTCTCTGTCTCTCTCCCTCTCCCCTCAGTTAATAATGCAGCAGCAGTAGAGAGAGAGAGGCAGACGCAGGGATGGAGTGCTGCAGGGAATTCTGCTGTACTTGCCTGTTTAAAGTAAACCCTGAAGCTCTGTTGGTTTTGCTGCAGTCATGCTGCACTCTACAGATGGTGTGTTACAACCCAGCTGTACGTAATGCTCTGAGCAGTAGAGGGATTGATTCCATCATTGTTTACTTGTCTGTCTTTGATGCAGTAGTATCACGGTTGAACGCTATCACACCCAAGTTAGTGTGTTTGTTTACCAAGTTGCACTGTTAGGATTCAATTTGACTGTGAAATGATAGATGATTGGCAAAGCGGCCCGAGGAGAAACGGTTTTGTTCTTCTGTCTGTTTTGGGTACCCTACTGTGTAACATGCTGTAAGCCCGGGATTTGGTGGTTCTTAGTGAAAAAAGAAAGTGAATGTCCCGCCATGCTCAACCCTCCCTGCCATGCTTTGATAAACTCCAGCTTAAGTGATCCTATCTGAGACGGTTAGCCCACCCAGACCAAAGATAAAGGTGCCTACGAAGTTCTGACGCATTTTGTGTCCGGTACATCCTGTGTCCTGTTAGCAGCTTGCCGAGCCATCACACCCTGTCCAAAGATAAAGGTGCCTACAAAGTTCTGACGCATTCTGTGTCCGGTACATCCTGTGTCCTGTTAGCAGCTTGTCGAGCCATCACACCCTGTCCAAAGATAAAGGTGCCTACAAAGTTCTGACGCATTCTGTGTCCGGTACATCCTGTGTCCACTATCCTGTTAGAATGCTGATAGTTCCCCTCCTCTGATCTCTCCCGACTTTCCCCCACCAGATGGACCATAATGTACTATTCCAAAGCCTGTATCAACATTATAAACCATATCTGACTATTCTTCTTTTCTGTCCTGTAGATGAGAAGGAGGAGGGTATCCTGGGTAGTATCCTGCTGCCCAGCTTCCACATCTCCATGCTGTCTGTCGACGACCACATCAGCAGGAAATACGCCTTCAAGGTCAGTACTGTACACACACAGTCCTATAAAGGACGCCGCGCTTCCGCGCGTAGACATCCTAGGTGGTTGCAATGCGGAGCCCGAAAAATTACTTGGGGAAATCTTTTTAGGGGGGTACTTGTTTCCGAAAATCCTGTTACTGAAGGCAAATCTATAATCCTTAACTCCTTGTTCGTTGGTCCGGATTGTATAATGTGTGGATATCTGTATAGAAAGTGTCTGAATCTAAATTTTCTCCAAACCGGCACCTATAACCCGACTGTGACAGTGGTAGGCTACGCGGAACCACGTCTTCCTACTATCTACCACAGCAGAGTTATTGCTTTTTGTAGGGAGTTATTGTAGTGCTATGTATCAACAGCCATTGTCAGACAATCTAATATGGGTAGGAAGTTATGATGTGCTTCGATTGGTCCCCCCGCCCACTCCGCTTCCTTCCATTGAAAGTGAATGGCTTCCGTTATTTCACCGCGCTATGCTGCTTTGTAGTATAAACACACTAACACACACACTTCTCTTCGCTTTTGGTCTTTCCTTTCAGAGAATCTCTGAAAATGCTTTTGTATATGGAGAGCTCTTTATGTGTAGATCCATGATAAAGTCAAATGATTTTCTAGTCTCGGTAGGCAATAGGAGCAAGATGGACAGAGGGAAAATACTGAAAGAGAGACACAATGCTATATCCACCTTCTGAGCATGTTAGCCTCACATACTCTTTCACACAAGTCATCACTGTAAGCGCTGATTCACTCCTACACATTGACGCCATCTATAACACAGTAACAAACCCATCCGTTCCCAAATGGCACCCTATTCCCTATATACAGTGAGGGAAAAAAGTATTTGATCCCCTGCTGATTTTGTACGTTTTCCCACTGACAAAGACATGATCAGTCTATAATTTTAATGGTAGGTTTATTTGAACAGTGAGAGACAGGATAACAACAAAAAAATCCAGAAAAACGCATGTAAAATTTTTTGCATTTTAATGAGGGAAATAAGTATTTGACCCCTCTGCAAAACATGACTTAGTACTTTGTGGCAAAACCCTTGTTGGCAATCACAGAGGTCAGACGTTTCTTGTAGTTGGTCACCAGGTTTGCACACATCTCAGGAGGGATTTTGTCCCACTCCTCTTTGCAGATCTTCTCCAAGTCATTAAGGTTTCTGTCACGATCGTCGGGAACAGAGGACCAAGGCGCAGCGTTGAAGGCAAACATATTTATTAATTGATGATCACGAACAAAAACAACAAACGATAACGTGACGTCCACGGTCTAACTCAAACCACACTGGAACAAGATCCCACAACCACTGTGGGAAAACAGCCTGTCTAAATGTGGTTCCCAATCAGAGACAACCAGCAACAGCTGACACTCGTTGCCTCTGATTGAGAACCACTCTGGCCAACATAGAAATTCAACAACTAGAATATCCAAAGGAAACTCACACCCTGGCTCAACATACAAGTGTCCCCAGGGCGTGACAGTTTCGAGCCTGAAGTTTGGCAACTCGAACCTTCAGCTCCCTCCACAGATTTTCTATGGGATTAAGGTCTGGAGACTGGCTAGGCCACTCCAGGACCGTAATGTGCTTCTTCTTGAGCCACTCCTTTGTTGCCTTGGCCGTGTGTTTTGGGTCATTGTCATGCTGGAATACCCATCCACAACCCATTTTCCCTCATTAAAATGCAAATCAATTTATAACATTTTTGACATGCGATTTTCTGTTTTTTTTTGTTGTTATTCTGTCTCTCACTGTTCAAATAAACCTACCATTAAAATTATAGACTGATCATTTCTTTGTCAGTGGGCAAACTTACAAAATCAGCAGGGGATCAAATACTTTTTTCCCTCACTGTAGTACACCAGCCCCGGTCGAAAGTAGTGCACTATACAGGGAATAGGGTGCCAATTGGGACACAACCTTAGTGCCAGTTCTCTGCCTCTGCAGCAGGAAACAAGAGTAGTACTCAGCTTGGAGTGTCTCCCTGTCGCTCATATTTATGGACCCAAGCCTTAGCATAGGTAATTAAAGTTAGCTACACAGCCTTGGAGTGGTAGGGATGCACACACACATTCACGCTCAGACACACAGGCGCGTGTGCAGTGTGCACACACACACACAGACAGATGCACGCACACACACACCTCTTCCAAAGAAGGTGATGTAAACACTCCCTGCAGTCTTGCCAAGGTCACCCCTCACACTCCTCTGTCTCGCTCTCTCCCTGCTAGGCGACCCACTCCAACATGAGGACATACTACTTCTGCACAGACACGGCCAAAGACATGGAGTCCTGGATGAAAGTGATGACGGATGCAGCCATGGTCCACATAGAGCCGATCAGGAGGTGGGCAGACCCAGAGAGAACCGCCCACAAACCCAAATCCCTTCTATAGTAACCAGACTTGATTGTTTGACCTATGGCATTTAAGCTACCAACTGAACCGTGTAATCTACCAACAGTGATTGCATTTGTTTTGTAAGCAAACTGACAGCCGTGAGTGACTGCAGTATTTCTTGCAGAAGCGAGAAATCGCATCAATTTAGAAGACAATTACCAGATGTGGTGTTGAAGATGCATAGCTGGGAACAAGAAGCTATAGCTTAAGGGTTATACAGCACAGCAATGGTTTCCATCTTCACTGCCTCCAGTCAAACTTACTTTCTTTCTTCTGTTGATGTGGCACATCAGAGGCAACAAAATCGAAGCCTTAGTTCTTCTTGCTTCTGCACTTCACCCTCGATATAACAAAATACCTTTAGTGCTGTTGGTAATTGCAGAGTTTTAGCTGCGAGCTGTTTGTGAAGGCTTATCGACATGGCCATTCAATGATTTATACTCTGGAGAGACTCAGACCGTAACACCGACTCTTCACAGTCCTGTAAGCACAGCACACCAGCAGTCCTAGCTTCATCATTGTGGTGTGATGCTGTGGAGGTATGTCTGTATGTCTGCACAAGTTACTTCAGCACTGCTCTCATCTTAAAGGGATGCTGTGTGGCACAAACACACACTCAGGCCACTGCGTGCTTTAATTACACAGAACTACTGTGTCTGTGAACTCCAGAGCCAAAGTCTGGCAATAGAAATTGGAAATACTGCCATTACTGTACCTTTACCTCACTGAGAAATACTAGGAAAACCCCAGGTAGAAATACATAGAGGTACTTGAGCATTAGATTAGCAGTCCCAAGTGGCCGTCACTGTGACTTGTCCCTGAGTGCAGTAGGCGGTAAAGGACTGCGGCTAGCCTAGAATTGAGCCATTTTCCCCTGGATTACCAGACCTGTTAATGGCCTTTCTGTAACAGCAGTGGATGGCTGCTCTGTCAAAGTAGCCATGTCTCACTGAGCCCTCAGAGTGCTGTGGGCGGACAGTGATGTTTTAAAAACCTCTCACTTCTCTTCCTCTTCTCCTCTCTGGTCCCCCGAGGCAGGCAGGCAGGCAGTCAGGCAGGTTGGAGGAGAGGAGAGGTAGCAGTAGAGCCCTAAGCCTGACACCCACACAGCAGGAGTCCATTGTTGGAATGTGAAGATATGTTTTGCCTGGTAATGGCTTATTGGTGACATTGTTCTTTATCTTCATCTTTTGATCATTCTTCTGTCTTTTTTTCCTTTCTCTTACCGTTTCCAATCCCTCTCTCATTCTCTCCCTCCTTTTCTCTTGTCCATCACTCTCTCTCCCTCACTTCTCTCTCTCTCTCCCTCCTCTCTCTCTCTCTCTCTCTCTCTCTCTCTCACTCTCTCCCAGACTGGAGAAGTTGAAGGTGGACCGCGGCGGTCCCCAGGAGGTGAACAACATCCTGAACCACAACCGGGTGCTGACCCGACCGGAGATCCAGAACAACGAGAGGAACCGTGAGCCGCGCCAGCCCTCCCTCACCCGCAGCATGGACCGCACGGACGGGGACAGGAAACACAAAGACCCCGAGAAACACAACACCCTCCAGAGAGAGAGGGAACGCTACACCCTGCAGAAAGACGGAGAGAGATACTCCCTTCAGAAAGACGGGGTGAGCTACACGCTACAGAGAGACGGAGAGAGGTACCTGTTGCAGAAAGACGGAGAGAGGTACGCCCTGCAAAAAGACGGGGAGCGGTATTCCTTGCAGAAAGATGGAAGCGAACGATATGCTGTGCAGAAAGATGTTCAGATGGAGAAATATGCACCTCAGAAAGACGGGGAGAAGTACTTGGTACAGAAAGATGGAGAGAGATATGCACTGCAAAAAGAAGGAGAGAGATACACCCTCCAGAAAGATGGACAGAAATACAACCTCCAGAAAGGGGTAGAGAGACAGGCGTCTATGACTGAGAAAGATTGGTCAGATCGTTATGGGACCCTTGATGAAAGACAGAAGTATAAAACCCTACGGGAAGGGAGTAAGTGTGGTACCCTGAGGGATGGAGATAAGTATGGGACACTCGATAAGTATGGTACCCTTAGGGAAGTGGATAAGTATGGAACCCTCCGTGAAGGGAACAAGTATGGATTCCAGAGGGATGGCAGTGCTGAGAGGCCTCTGACTAAGATCAACAGCATCAAGCTCCAACCAGCCCAGGCAGCAGCCATCGCAGCAGCAGTTACAGCCTCCCGCCAAGGCCAGGCCTCCCAGCACATGGCCCCACCACAGATCAACGGCTCTGGGGAGCGGGCTGGAGACCACAGCCCAGGGGAGGTGGTAGGTACGCTGGGGAGAGGATCAGGAAAGACCCAGGACCCGCCTCAGAACCAGACCCAGATCCAGCAGGCCCAGGAGCCAGAGAGGAGTCTGACCAGAACCAACTCCATGAAGCAGCTGGAGAACTGGGTTAGGACCCAGAGAACACAAGAGGATGACGATACCAGGAGGTAAAGGGGTGTGTGTGTGTGTCTGTCTGTCTGTCTGTCTGTCTGTCTGTCTGTCTGTCTGCATGTGTGCGTGTTTTGGGGTGGTGTGTGTGTGTGTTGGGGTTGGTTGTGTTTCTGTCTGTCTACCTTTATTGGTCTGTACATACCCATGTCTCTCTGAAATCTGTTACTGTTCTCTCAGATAGTGCAAACTCATTGTCAAAGCAAACCACCTCGGTGTGTCTGCAGTGCACTCTGTCAGTGAGTCAGCCAGCCATCTAGAGTTTAGGTTGTCTCTCTAACAGCACCGGACAGCCAGAGACATAGAAATAAAAAAACATCCATATCTCCCAGACCTCTTTATCTTGACCATACCCCTCTCTCTCTCTCTCCTTCCTTCCTCTCTCCCTCTCTCTCTTCCTCTCTCTCTCTCTCTCGCCTCTTTCATTGTCTCTCTCTCTCGCCTCTTTCACTGTCTCTGCTCAGTGCTCTAGCATCCCTGGCCTGGGGTTACCCGCGAGAGCTAAAAGCTTTTCATGTCACCGATGTATGTCGCTGTCAGGGATCATACACTCATTTTGCTGGGCTTGTTTGAGAACAGGAGCGAGGGAATGTTTGCTCCCTGTCTCTTCACTCTCCTCCTCTCCTCCTCCCATTCCTTTAGATGAATAAGTTATGGACCTGTGTCCCTGTTACTGCTCAGTGCTCCTACTGCATCATTATCAGTCCTCTATAACAGCCGAGGGAATAGGAGGGAAACTTCCTGCTGACATGTTTTGGGTGCGTCTCAAATGGCTCCCTATTCCCTATGTAGTGCACTCCTTTTGACAAGGGCCAATAGGGCTCTGGTCAAAAGTAGTGCTCTACATAGGGAATAGGGTGCCATTTGGGATGCATTCTTTATCAGGGTGTAAATACTGATTCCCTCTCTGGCCTCTCTGTGTTATCCCAACAATCAGGTGTTCTCTCGTATCCAATTCCCTTTGACGGAGAAAGTGTGTGCATAGCCATAGCAGCACAAAGCAAACGCTCGGTCCCAAGCTTCTATTTGAACTGTGGGCTCAGGGTGAGATATTAAAACTGTTGTACTGTGTGGAATATAGATCAATGAAATCCATATGCATTGCACCTAGTACAGGACTTTATTATGATGTATTTGAAGATGGCTGTCCAGTGAAGGTACTGGCTATAGCTCACTAGGCTCTACTGATGACCTATGTGCCTGTGTTTGTAGAACATAAGCTATGGATGTAAACTTTATGCCCCTGTGCTTGTATGCTATTGGCTGTGTTTGAGGTTCTGCCCTCTTTACCACTGAACTCTCTCTGTCCCTACTCTAGCTGTGAATTTACTGTACTAGGCCAATATTAGGAGCCCAGACATTCAGCCTGCAGCCTCTACTATAGCCTAGTCTCAGAGCCAGCGAGAATACAGATTAGAGCCAGCGCCCTACTTTCCCTTTTCCCTCCCCATTAAACTGCATTTGTTTACGGCAATTAATCCTCTGAAAAGAGGAAGGACTCTGATGCTAAACAGCACAAACAAAGGACTGGTTCAAATGAGCCCCCTGTTCTTTTAATGTCCCCTGTCTCTTTTAGCTTACTGTTGTAATGGCAAATGGACTCTTACCATGCAGTTGTAGTAGGCCTATATACTGTCAGACTATGTCTCATCCTCAAGGGGATATGTTTTTATTTATCGTATACAGGCTAGTTTCTGGATACGATTTTGAGACTTCATAAAGGTCGTTGGTGTCTTTGTGTCTGATACTTAGTCTTGTAAATAAGTACAGTCACTCCACTGGAATGTACAGTGACTTATTAGCTAGAAAGTACTGTACATTCGGCGAATCAGTGACTCATATTAACACTAGTAGCCAATCAGATCTTACTGTAATGAGGTCATGACCTATCCATGCTCCTCCTCTCCTGATAAAGACCTGAGTGTGTCTGTGATATGGTAATGACCCAGCCATTCATTGTGTCTCCTAGGTATATAAAGGAAAGGTAAAGTTAAAGCTGGGACTTATTAGCATAATGCTTTAATTAGATAAACACACAGGTAATTAGCGGTGGCAGGTAGTCTAGCGGTTAAGAGCATTGGGCCAGTAACCGAAAGGTCGATGGTTCGATTCCCTGAGCCGACTATGTGAAAAATCTGTCGATGTGCCCTTGAGCAGAGCACTTAACCCTAATTGGTCCTGTAAGTCACTTTGGATAAGAGCGTCTGCTTAATGACTAAAATGTAAATGTAGGTAATTCATATTCTCAACCAGCGGGTAGAGCATGTTTTGCATACCGACCCAAATTTAGCATGCCGGTCCAAAAATCTAAAAAAATGTTAAGAATCGCCGGTTCACATTTTTTTATGCTCATATTACATTATTTCTACCTACCGAAAAATATATATATATATTTTGTGACAACAGTGTCGAACTATATATAACTGTGTTGACAGTCATTGATCTACAAGTAATTTTGTAAGCCGAACAACCCCCTGGCAAAATCAGTAGCCTAGTCAAACCTCGCACTGTGCCCAGCTTTGCGCGCTGACCAACGCGAGGTAGACGGCCTGTTCCTGATCTTACACATCTGTGCGCCACCTTCATTAAGCAAATGCTAAAATGGCTTGCTTGATATTAGGCTTTATTAGTTGAGTGAAAACCTATGTAATTTGCTAGTTTATTGTTATTTATTCGCTGTTGAAAATTGTGTAAAGGTAAACCGGAAACACAACTCTCATCTGGCTATACAGTGGGGAAAAAAAGTATTTAGTCAGCCACCAATTGTGCAAGATCTCCCACTTAAAAAGATGAGAGAGGCCTGTAATTTTCATTATAGGTACACGTCAACTATGACAGACAGAATGAGGGAAAAAAATCCAGAAAATCACATTGTAGGATTTTTTATGAATGTATTTGCAAATTATGGTGGAAAATAAGTATTTGGTCAATAACAAAAGTTTCTCAATACTTTGTTATATACTCTTTGTTGGCAATGACACAGGTCAAACGTTTTCTGTAAGTCTTCACAAGGTTTTCACACACTGTTGCTGGTATTTTGGCCCATTCCTCCATGCAGATCTCTTCTAGAGCAGTGATGTTTTGGGGCTGTCGCTGGGCAACACAGACTTTCAACTCCCTCCAAAGATTTTCTATGGGGTTGAGATCTGGAGACTGGCTAGGCCACTCCAGGACCTTGAAATGCTTCTTACGAAACCACTCCTTCGTTGCCCGGGCGGTGTGTTTGGGATCATTGTCATGCTGAAAGACCCAGCCACGTTTCATCTTCAATGCCCTTGCTGATGGAAGGAGGTTTTCACTCAAAATCTCACGATACATGGCCCCATTCATTCTTTCCTTTACACGGATCAGTCGTCCTGGCCCCTTTGTAGAAAAACAGCCCCAAAGCATGATGTTTCCACCCCCATGCTTCACAGTAGGTATGGTGTTCTTTGGATGCAACTCAGCATTCTTTGTCCTCCAAACACGACGAGTTGAGTTTTTATCAAAAAGTTCTATTTTGGTTTCATCTGACCATATGACATTCTCCCAATCCTCTTCTGGACCATCCAAATGCACTCTAGCAAACTTCAGACGGGCCTGGACATGTACTGGCTTAAGCAGGGGGACACGTCTGGCACTGCAGGATTTGAGTCCCTGGTGGCGTAGTGTATTACTGATGGTAGGCTTTGTTACTTTGGTCCCAGCTCTCTGCAGGTCATTCACTAGGTCCCCCCCGTGTGGTTCTGGGATTTTTGCTCACCGTTCTTGTGATCATTTTGACCCCACGGGGTGAGATCTTGCGTGGAGCCCCCAGATCGAGGGAGATTATCAGTGGTCTTGTATGTCTTCCATTTCCTAATAATTGCTCCCACAGTTGATTTCTTCAAACCAAGCTGCTTACCTATTGCAGATTCAGTCTTCCCAGCCTGGTGCAGGTCTACAATTTTGTTTCTGGTGTCCTTTGACAGCTCTTTGGTCTTGGCCATAGTGGAGTTTGGAGTGTGACTGTTTGAGGTTGTGGACAGGTGTCTTTTATACTGATAACAAGTTCAAACAGGTGCCATTAATACAGGTAACGAGTGGAGGACAGAGGAGCCTCTTAAAGAAGAAGTTACAGGTCTGTGAGAGCCAGAAATCTTGCTTGTTTGTAGGTGACCAAATACTTATTTTCCACCATAATTTGCAAATACATTCATAAAAAATCCTACAATGTGATTTTCTGGAGAAAAAACATTCTCAATTTGTATGTCATAGTTGACGTGTACCTATGATGAAAATTACAGGCCTCTCTCATCTTTTTAAGTGGGAGAACTTGCACAATCGGTGGCTGACTAAATACTTTTTTCCCCCACTGTGTATATATATATATATATTGTAAAGTGGTTGTCCCACTGGCTATCATAAGGTGAATGCACCAATTTGTACGTCGCTCTGGATAAGAGCATCTGCTAAATGACGAAAATGTAAATGTAATGTGGATGCTGCCAAGATTACAGATAATCTTGAATGAATTGTGAATAATGATGAGTGAGAAAGTTACAGAGGGTCAAAGATCATACCCCCAAGACTTGCTAACCTCTTGGGAGTGGTCCTCTGTAGCTCAGCTGGTAGAGCACGGCGCTTGTAACGCCAAGGTAGTGGGTTCGATCCCCGGGACCACCCATACACAAAAAAAAAATGTATGCACGCATGACTGTAAGTCGCTTTGGATAAAAGCGTCTGCTAAATGGCATATTATATTATTATTATTATATGATCTTTGACCCTCTGTAACTCTTACAGATATTTTAGTGATCTTCTGAAATCTATCATGTTCAAACATATCCTTCATGTTAATTGTCTTTTTTGAAAGAATGTCTCTTTTTTTGAGGAACTGAAAGAGATGCAAAAATAGACTTGCACAATATGTTTAACAGACAGTATGACTGTACTGTACAAATAAAGTGCTACTGCTCCTCAGATGTATGCAGACATTAACTGTGACGGTCAGAGAACACTTTGCAGCCCTCCACTAATTTCTTCATTGACATTGGGACATTTATACTTTATTTACTTTTGGAACCAAACTAACCATTAGAGAATGACTTTGTAACCTTAAGTACCATTCAACTGGAGGGTGAAAAGGCAGAGTAATGGAACAAAAAAAAGCTGTGAGCTGTTACCAAGGAGAAAGGCATCTGAAATAATAAAGAACAAGAAGACGAAGAAGAAAGACTCCATACTGTTTGCAGCACTCCGAAGGATGTTACTATATCAAACCAACGTTCTACAGATTTCAACCGGAACCGAACTATTCTGACAATCATCTCAGTAGATTTTACTGTCGTTGGGAGAGATGTTTTCCCACCCTGCCGTCCTGTTCCTGTGGATTCAGAGTGTTAGTGGATGGATGCATCCTAAATGCCACATTTATAACAGTGGTGAATACTTGCCCACCTGGATATACTGTCCTTTAGCAGAACAGTATACTGCTGCCTGTCAAGATGTCACAGCCATCGAGGAGGATCTGCTTGGACTTCCCTCTAATATCAATACCCTCTGCATATCTATGAAACATGGTGAAAATAGTTCCATGTCTCTGGGCTTTTTCTCTTGTTTTCAGTATTTGGAGTACCTGTACATTGGAGGCTGTTTTCCCCAAATCCTTCCAACTGGTAATAGCCAGGTCCTTCCAAATCTGCAACATATATACTTTAATGGAAGAGTCACTGGGTGCTGTGATTGTCATATTGGGCCTAACACATTCGGGCGGCAGGTAGCTTAGTGGTTAAGAGTGTAGTGCCAGTAACCGAAAGGTCGCTGGTTCTAATCCCCGAGCCGACTAGGTAAAAAATCTGTCGATGTGCCCTTGAGCAAGGCACTTAACCCTAATTGCTCCTGTAAGTCGCTCTGGATAAGAGCGTCTGCTAAATGACTAAAATGTAAATGTAAATGTAATGTTTTCCATGGCACACCTCAATTACAAAGTGTCTTCATTGGTGAACCCTGTGTAGAGGATTTGTCAGAAATACTATGCAGAATAATGAATATAAAGTCACTTACAAAGCTATTTGTAGAGGCACCAAATATACAATGTGACGTCACAAGAGGCTACACAGCTTTCAGCGGGATTGCTCAAGTAGTGCAAGGAGACAAGGTTCAAACAAAACAAGGATTTTATTATAGGTCTTGGGAAATTAACGAAAATATAACAAAATTCTGTTCTCTTGTGGCTCTTTAAGGGTTAACAGTTCAGGGATGTCTCTTCCACATCCAAAGTCATAACTCTCACTCGCTCAGATAACTTTTCCCCAGCCTTACTGTAGTCCACGTTGCAGCTAGTGGCCAACCCAGCAAAAAGTCCTTCCAAATGTCTCTCACGTATTTCCACAGGTGCATATATCCAAAGGTGAGTATTTCCCAAAGGTAAGTATCTCCAAATCCTTAGATTCCTCATGGAAGTGGACGTGCAGCACTCTTGTCCTCCCGAGAGCCCAGGTTGGAGACTGGGTCTCTTCCCTTCCCAAACCTTCAGCTCATCAGCTCCTCATTTGTTTCAGCTGCGTGGGAAGATTGGCCATAGAGGGGTGGAGTTCCCGACCATACCAGCAGATGGAGCCATAGCTGTCTGGGTTTGCAGCCACCTCAGGGGGATGTAACGTCCCTCCAGGACACAGCCTCTCGTGACATCACACATCCCCCTCCTCGGGACCGACGTCCTCGTCGGGGTAAAGGCAGCGAAGAAGGCATCACGCCGGGAGAGGGCGTCTGCATTGCCGTGGTGCTTGCCAGACTGCTCTCTCTTCAACTCCTCCAACTCTAGGACCAGGGACTCAGCCTCCTGTTGTCTCTCCTTGAGTTTCTTACTGAACGATCAGCCTTGGTTTTAGCAGAGTTTAGCTTCTGTTGAGCAGCTTTCAGTTCCTTCTCTCTCTCTGCCTCCGCATTCTTCATCTTGTTCTCCAACACCTTGTACTTCTCCTCTGCCTTCTTCTGGACCTCCTTACTACTGCGCAGGGTCTCCTCACACTCCTCGATGGTCCTGCGCAGCCTCTCCAGCTCCTCCTGTTGCTTAGGGAAGGAGCTCTGTTGGAGTTTAGCCTGGAGGATATCTAACTCTTCTGTCTTCATGTCTAACTGTTGCTTTAACAAACGATACCTCTCAGCGGTCCCCTTCAGACCAGACAGTTCTTTGTCCAGATTCTGTAGCTCCGTCTCTGTGTCGGTCTGGGCACCTGCCATCCCTATCCGAGCCCGGGCGGGAGTGAGTAATTCGGAGGATTGCACCGGAGCCTTCCCAGGATGAGTCTTGCCTCTCCGTTTCCGAGGTACTCGGGTTATCCTCTCCTGAGACTCTCTCCAGAGTGGGTAAAAGGCTGGGCAGTCTCGTCCAATTAGGACAGGGACGGGAGGGGAATCAACCACCCCCGCCGTCGTGTGTATGGTTCCCCGTGTGCTGGTCATTGTAAGTTCAGTAATGGGGTATTCTCTGGTGTCCCCATGGACACAGGAAACTGGGAGGACTTTCCCGGGGTCAGACACGTTGGGCCCACCAAATCCTTACGCACCAGGGTGGCCCGGCTACCAGAATCCAGTAAGGCCTCCACATCATGGTGATTCACAGTTACCGGGCAGGTGGGGGGTCGATCTGGGCCGCCATCTACGACTCCCAAGAGCGAGGCAAAACGATGTGTGGGTGCTGAGCTGGAGGACTCCGCAGTGGGCATAGGTTCATCGGCTGGTTTCCCACACTGCCAGGAGATATGTCCCATCTCCCCACACCGGTAACACTGTCGAAGTTTCCCCCTCCTGGTGTACTCTTCTTGGACCCGCCTGGTTTCTGGCTCCCCCTGGAGCCGGGATAAGTCCTGACGTGGCTGGGTTCGAGACCTTGGGGTCCTTTGGACGGGTTCTTCCCATTTGTGGTGGGGCCGCACTCCTGGGGTCTTTTTCGGGAAGCATTCAGCATCTCCGCTGTGGCCTGGTACTTTTCCACAGCTTCCACGGTCAGATCAGCCGTGGTCAAGGCCTGTTGACTGATGAACCGTTTTGCCTCATAAGGCAGGGCGCGTAGGTAACGATCCACCACAACGGCCTCCACCACCGCCGCTGCTGTATTCCTCTGCGGATCCAGCCATTTCCTTGCGATTCGGACAAGTTCATGCATCTGCGCCCGAGGAGGTTGGTCTGGTTGGAAGGTCCAACTGTGAAAGCGCTGGGCCATACCAAACTTTGTGAGTCCATATCTGCTGAGGATCTCAGACTTCAGGGCATCATAGTCAGTAACCTGGTCAGGGCCCAGGTCCCGGACAGCATTCAGCGATTCCCGGTTAGAAAGGGGGCTAACAGACCAACCCACTGTTGCTTGGGCCAGGCTTCCCTAGTGGCCGTGGCCTCAAATGCATGCAGGTATGCCTCAATGTCATCGGTAGCTCCCATCTTAGATATAAAGTCACTTGCCTTTATTGGGCGGGTATTTTGGACCACCCTCTGTCTCTGCAACTGCAATTCCTCTGCCTTCAGAAGGTTGGCTTTCTTTTGCTCCTCCAAGAGAGCCACGTTTGCTTGCATCTGGGCTTGCTGGGCAGCAACAAGGGCTTTCAATATGTCCTCCATTTCAGTCGGCGGGGAGCCTACGGCCAACTTGGAAAACTGGGTGATCAAACCTTCGGTATCCTCCTCTGACATGCACTATTAACGCTTGAGCGTGCCCGTATTCTCCACCATCTGTGACGTCACAAGAGGCTACACAGCTTTCAGCGGGATTGCTCAAGTAGTGCAAGGAGACAAGGTTCAAACAAAACAAGGATTTTATTATAGGTCTTGGGAAATTAACGAAAATATAACAAAATTCTGTTCTCTTGTGGCTCTTTAAGGGTTAACAGTTCAGGGATGTCTCTTCCACATCCAAAGTCATAACTCTCACTCGCTCAGATAACTTTTCCCCAGCCTTACTGTAGTCCACGTTGCAGCTAGTGGCCAACCCAGCAAAAAGTCCTTCCAAATGTCTCTCACGTATTTCCACAGGTGCATATATCCAAAGGTGAGTATTTCCCAAAGGTAAGTATCTCCAAATCCTTAGATTCCTCATGGAAGTGGACGTGCAGCACTCTTGTCCTCCCGAGAGCCCAGGTTGGAGACTGGGTCTCTTCCCTTCCCAAACCTTCAGCTCATCAGCTCCTCATTTGTTTCAGCTGCGTGGGAAGATTGGCCATAGAGGGGTGGAGTTCCCGACCATACCAGCAGATGGAGCCATAGCTGTCTGGGTTTGCAGCCACCTCAGGGGGATGTAACGTCCCTCCAGGACACAGCCTCTCGTGACATCACAACAATCATTAAACCAATCAAACTGCTCCATCTTAAACGCCAACGAAAGCATGACACCTGTTTTCAAAAATCTAACAAGCGCCGGATTAGTATTTGGTCAAATAAACCATATAGAGGAAGGTGCACTGGCTTGTTTCCAGAACCTGACAAGTTTTTCTGGGGGCCTAAACCAGGACGTCCTACTGCGCCTTCCCCTGTCTGGCATTAAGCAAATCCAGTCCTTGGTTTTCTCTAGTTGCAATTACATTGATTTTGAAAGTGTCTGTAATGTAGTGTTTTTGCTTTCAATCAAGAAAATACGTTTTGCCAATGCCAATACAAGCAGCCTCTCCATGTCCAGTGTAGAATTGTGCATTGGGCTGGAATATATGGATTTTTATGGACATGGACTCTTCCATTCTACTCCCCATTTGAAATGGAATTTTATTTTCAGTCTCAAAAACCAAAAACCTTAAAAATATTATATGTATCTGGCCAGACACAAAACAGTCTTGACCTCTGCTCCTTCCGAAATCAACCAATCACATGGTTAACACTACTCTCTTTCACGTCGAGCAATATACAAACGCTTTTTGCAAAACAGTTCAGCTGTCTTGAGAACCTGCAGTCTCTAAATTTATCATGTAGTTTAATTTCAAACATTTAAGACTTTCCTTTCCTCGGATTGGCAAATCTGGAGTCCTTAGACATTACACAAAATAATATAACCCAGTTACATGCAAACACGTTTATTGGTTTACATAGTTTGACATTGTTAGACCTCAGGGAAAATCCACAGATCTACAATATTGAAGCAATGTCTTTCGCACACCTTACGTGTCTAAGACAAGTGTTTTTGGGGTACTTGAACTATCCACCAAGATAACCTGTGATAAAGCTGAATCTGACACTTGTATTCAGTGACATTCTGAGTCACCTGACTCATCTGCACATTAGTTCAGGTATGAGGCCAATGCAGTTGATTATTGGCAGTAACATCACATCTAAACAGAACCTGAGTCTCCAACTCAAAGGCCAGACAGTGTCATTTGAAGACAGTGACAGACCCTTCTTTAAGTCTGTAACCCATCTTAATGTTGACGCTGAAGAATTCCTTTGTGGATCTGAATTCATGGGAAAGTACTGCAGGTCTGTGGAGACATTTGTGTACAGATCAAAGCTTTCAGCTAAAAGTGTTGATTTAACATCAACGAATCAGCTGATTCACCTGAGGAAACTGACTCTAATACAGGTGGACCTTTTAATACAGCATTCTGCCGACACCATTTTCCACAACCTGACCAAACTGGAGGTTCTGAAACTTTCAAACTGCAGGATTGACTCTTTAGAGGGGAGTTTAACTAAAGACTTTAAATCCTTGAAAACATTATATTTGCGTATCGAGAACATTTATCATGTAATCTACAGCTTTACCGAACCTCTCTCTAGCCTAAAGTATTTGATACTTGATACGTTACAGATATTTTGCAGTTGTGACAATGCTTGGCTCATTGCATGGGCAAAGGGGTACAGGCCGGTTGAAGTGATCATGCTTAATCATGAACTTATATATACTTTAGAGGACTTGATATGCTTGTTGGACAGTGGACTAGACACACCTAACTTTGTCAAGTACACAGAAGCCAACTGCACAACAGAGGTGGGCTTTGTGCTCTTTGCTGCGACTGGCCTGGGAGTCCTGTTCTTCATGCTGGTGGTGTTGGTCCATAACCTGGTCGGTCCTTACCTCCTCCCCCTCTACCACATCACCCTTGGCTGGCTGTCGGAGGCGATGCGATCAAACACCAGGGGGCACTACCACTACGATGCGTTTGTCTCCTACAGCGGGAAGGACGAGCGCTGGGTGGTGGAGGAGCTGCTACCCAACCTGGAGCAGAGGGGTCCCCCTTTCCTGCGCCTCTGTCTGCACAGCAGGGACTTCCAGCTGGGGAAGGACATTGTGGAGAACATCACAGACAGCCTCTACCGGAGCCGTCACACCCTCTGCCTGGTCAGCCGCCACTACCTGTACAGTAACTGGTGTTCCTTGGAGATGAAGCTGGCCACCTCCAGGCTGCAGGTGGAGCAAAGGGACATCCTCCTCCTGGTCTTCCTGGAGAAGATCCCCCCTCGCCGGCTGTCTGCCCACCACAGGCTGGCTCGCCTGGTCAAGACCAGGACCTATTTGGACTGGCCCCAGGACCCCCATCATCACCAGGCATTCTGGGACAGACTATGGGCTAAACTGAACCCTCTGACTGAAGCTTGAGATAAAAGGTTTATGTAGGACCTTCTGTTAATGCTGAGACAAATAGTGTTGGCAGATATGTTGAGGTATTTTATTTGCAGTTAAAAGTCTTCTGTACAAAATGTCTACCGGTATTTGAGGTTTGTTTAGACAATTCTGATTAAGTCCTTTTTATTGCTCTGTCTGGAGTGTACTTTTTCTGCTTCATCTGAAATTACTTAGAAATAAGCCTATTTAATTTACTTAGAAATAAACCCATTAATTTTTTTTACTTCTCCAATTTTTATCAGATCCAATGTTCTTTTTTTCCAACACCTTATCACTAACACATATCTTTGTTGCTTAGAGGAACTGAAAAAGGCTCCATCAATGGTTTTGTACTATTTTTGTTGTATATCAGGGTAAAACCAATGTGACCATCTGCTGTATGCTGCTTTGAATGACGATACGTGACTGACCAATTACCATGAACCCGTTATTTTAATCTAGTTGTTTAACAAATGTGTTTTTTTGCTTGAGTGTTGCCTGTATATGGTTTATTACATATGTAATTTAACAATGTATTAACTTATGGGTGTAGGGAGGTGTCCACCTATCTGGCCAATTAAGTAATTTCTGCACAATATTTGTGAATTGGAGGGAACCTAGTTTTATTGTATTATTTTATTATTGTTTATGTTCTTGATAAAGGCATCCAGCCGAAATGTTGGAAACTGGCTTTTGATTCTGTTTAAAGTTCCAATGCTGCTGTTTTTATCTCAATATTAAATAATTTCTGGTTAACATTTAAGTACCTGTGACTGTTTTCAATTAAAATGGTCAAAAATAAACAAAAATAGCATTTTAGCAAATAGCAATTTCTCAAGCAAGACTTTGGCTAGGACTGTCTGGGAGTGGTCTGAGTGGGGAGGGAAAAACTGAAAACTATATTTTATTGGCAGAGAGGTTTGGAACTCTCTCTCTTATTGGTCTATTAACTAAATTACCGCCTGGTAATGTCGCCAGGCAGGCAAAATTCCTTCCCACCAAAACAGGCTGAAATTTCAGGCCATCTTTTCAAACAGCTCTTGCACTAAAAGGGAATTATCATCATTTTCACAAATTCACAGTATTATTCCAACCTCCAACCAAATCTCGCTTTTGACTGCATTGGGCCTTCAAAAAAAGCAGAAGCAGAAGGAGTTATTTCTATTTTCAAAGACAGAGTTTTAAAGATATTCTAGAACGCCTCCATATTCCAGATTATTATCTCTGGCACATGCAGCACAGATAACTGTCCTCTCCTCAGATCAGTTTTCAGCAGCTTGCCTAGACCAGCAATGCACTGACTATGGTAGGCCACAGAGTAGGCCTGATATGGCTGTTTAGTCTCCATTATTATGGTACAGCCTTATCAGTACAAGCCACAGAGAAGCATCATCCCTGAAGCTAAAGGTCAGGTCTTCCCCTGGAGTAACCTTGCCTAAGACCTGAAGAATTATGTTAGCTCCTTGAGGCTTGAGCTCTGTGGGCAAACACAAGTAAGAGACCCGGGTTCATACCCAGTTGGTCACAGAAGGATCTCTCTAGTCACAGGTTAAGCCCTCCCCAGGTCTTCCTAGCGGTCGTCCAGGGTGAAGGTTACAGACGGACCAGGGGGTCCTAGTCATTATTAAGGTGACAATGGACTCCATAGAAAGTAGGGGGCTAAACACACATGACATTTGTCGCAGAGAAAGCCAGGGGGATAAGACTGGAAAGCTGTTAATGTCGGCGGAGCCTGGGTGGGTGGGTGCGTTTTCCGCCACACAATCTTTGCTATTGATCGCTTCTGTGATAGAAAAGCCCATAGAGGGCTTTCCCGTCTAGTGGCAAGTGTGCCCTCTATACATCTCTATGGGTCCGTGTACGTGCGGTCTATAACCAGAACTGGCAGCTCAAGATACATTTTGAATGAAAAGATAGGAAATCTGTACAGATGTTTGGCATACAGTATACTCTATATGGCTACTTAAGCATCCCATATATAACGTAGCACTTGTAGACTAGCACAGAAAAGCAGCGCCACAGATGAAAGGAGGAACTAGTGATCAAACGTGAGTTAGTAAGTAGCCTATCATTGGTAGAGCGCGTCTTGCTACCTCTGACAGTCAAACAAACGGTGAGATTTAGAGCTTTTTCATGAAAGTAACACAAAGTAATAACGCGTTACTTTGCACACAAAGTAATATTCTAAAGTAATGTGTAACTTTAGTTAAATGTAACTTTAGTTTCCAAGTAACTAATCCCAACGCTGGTGGTCACTAGCCACAGTCATAAAATCTGATTTTAAACCCAACCTTAACCCTAATCTTAACCACACTGCTAACTATATGCCTAACCTTAAACTAAGGCCAAAAAGCACATTTTTGTTTTCAAGCATTTTTTTTACTATATAGCCAATTTTGACTTTGTGGCTTGCCCATTTAACAGAAACCTCTCAGCTCGGCCTCCAGGAGAAGAGTCATCCCAATAAATGTAAACCTGCATAAAGGCATGCTACAGGGCTCTAGAGAAGACTACAGTCTCAGATAATGGTGACATACACTACCAGTCAAAAATGTGGACATACCTACTCATTCAAGGCCTTTTCTTTATTTTTACTATTTTTCTACATTGTAGAATAATAATGAAGACATCAAAACTATGAAATAACACATATGGAATCATGTAGTAACCAAAAAAGTGTTAAACAAATCAGATTCTTCAAATAGCCACCCTTTGCCTTGATGACAGCTTTGCACACTCTTGGCATTCTCTCAACCAGCTTCATGAGGTAGTCACCTGGAATGCATTTCAATTAACAGGTGTGCCTTCTTAAAAGTTAATTTGTGGAATTTCTTTCCTTCTTAGTGCGTTTGAGCCAATCAGTTGGGTTCATTAGAGTTACCAGCCTCAGAAATTGCAGCCAAAATAAATGCTTCACAGAGTTCAAGTAACAGACACATCTCAACATCGACTGTTCAAAGGAGACTGTATGAATCAGGCTTTCATGGTCAAATTGCTGCAAAGAAACTACTACTAAAGGACACCATTAAGAAGAAGAGACTTGCTTGGGCCAAGAAACACGTGCAATGGACATTAGACCGTTGGAAATGTGTCCTTTGGTCTGGAGTCCAAATTTGAGATTTTTGGTTCCAACCGGCTTTGTGAGACGTGGTGTGGGTGAACAGATGATCTCCGCATGTGTATTTCCCACCGTAAAGCATGGAGGAGGAGGTGTTATGGTGTGGGGGTGCTTTACTGTCTGTGATTTATTTAGAATTCAAGGCACACTTAACCAGCATGGCTACCACAGCATTCTGCAGTGATACGCCATCCCATCTGGTTTGGGTATAGTGGGACTATCATTTGTTTTTCAACAGGACAATGACCCAACACACCTTCAGGCTGTGTAAGGGCTATTTGACCAAGAAGGAGAGTGATGGAGTGCTGCATCAGATGACCTGGCCTCCACAATCCCCCGACCTCAACCCAATTGAGATAGTTTGGGATGAGTCGGACCGCGGCGTGAAGGAAAAGCAGCCAACAAGTGCTCAGCATATGTGGGAACTCCTTCAAGACTGTTGGAAAACCATTCCAGGTGAAGCTGGTTGAGAGAATGCCAAGAGTGTGCAAAGCTGTCATCGAGGCAAACGGTGGCTATTTGAAGAATCTCAAATACAAAATATATTTTGATTTGTTTAACACTTTTTTGGTTACTACATGATTCCATATGTGTTATTTCATAGTTTGATGTCTTAACTATTATTCTACAATGTAGAAAATACTAAAAATAAAGAAAAACCTTTGAATGTGTAGGTGTGTTCAAACGTTTGACTGGTACTGTACTTCAAGGGATATACCAAGTCCAAGAACATTAGGAAATGGTGGCACTCCAAAATGTTTAAATAAAGGGCAAAAATACTTTGTAGCAGGAGGACACATTGCTCTGTCTCCTCCCTTTCCACATGCGGTGTGTGTTCATGTGTATGGGTGTGAGCGTGTAGCATCATTGCTGAGATCTTCTTTGCTAAGATAATTTCCAAGAACTTCCTCTATTTACAGACGCCTGATAAGCATTCCTGTAACCCTATATGTATTCTAAATTAAATTAAATCTGTTAAATTAAGTGTGTTTTGTATGTAGAACTAGCTTAGTTGAATCAGCAATGGATGGTAACATATTGAAAAGAAGAAATCTGAAAAACTCTCCTTGCCTTTACTAGTACAAAAACATTGCACTTTGTCACACATGATCTCAAAAGGCAGTCTGAACATGTGTGACACACAGTGGAAAAACCTGGATCATTAGAAATGTAAGAACCATTTTGGGGACATTGCACTATACACCACCTAACAATGCATCAATTTGGACACACAAAATTACCATGATTTGTTCAAATTTGACATCTGTCCTTATTTAACATCTATAAAGTATCTATAAAAGCAATTTAAGCAGATCTAAAGTAATGTATGTAATATTATTGAGATTAGTAAATATGCTATGCAAATTACTATTCTAATATGACATTGCTAGTATGACCCTCTTTTGACTTCTCAACCGCCTGGTCGAGCTCTGTAATTTCCCAAATAAACATCTAGTTGTAAAAGAAAACTATTGGAAATTCTTATTTGAGTCGTTTGTACTAGGAATTTAAGGTGACATATCTTTTTTTCAACATGTTTTTCAAGAAGACAGTTAAAGGGTTAAGACTGGTTTGTATTCCCTACAGCACATTTCCTGTGAGAGGGAGCTGGAGCCAAGTACCTTTTACAGTAGGTAGTAGGTACTGTACAGTACTGTTAAGACTAACAGAGAGAGGCAGTAAGCGTGCTGTACTTACACTACTAAGTACCTCTTATTGCTCTTTAGGGGTTAGGCCCAGGTTGTTCTCTAGAACTATATAATGCTATATGAATAGGGAGTGGATTGATTGATTGATCAAAGTATTTGTAAATCAAGCTATTGAAAATCATGTTTTATTAGCTGATTCATTGATTGATTTCCCCCTCCTTTTCCCCCCTGTCCTCCAGCATCACCTCCTACCAGACCTTGCCCCGCAACATGCCCAGCCACCGATCCCAGATCGTTCCCCGCTACCCTGAGGGCTACCGTACCCTCCCCAGGAACATGCTGTCCCGACCCGAGAGCATCTGCAGCGTGGCCGGCTCTGTCTACGACCGTACCCTGGCTCCCACATCCAACTCAGGTGATGGGTCTTCAACTTTACTGTTGTACTTGGCTGTCCCAAATGGCACCCCATTCCCTATATAGTGCACTGCATTTGACAAGGGGCTATAGGGGATAAGGTGCCATTTGGGACGCAGTTCAAGACATTACTGTTATACTTGTCTTTCTTGCACTTACACTCACACTTCTTCTTTTCTTTCTGGCACCGATTTTGCAGATAGTTGCTATCTTGAGGTTGTACAGTTTTACTTGTAATGACTGATATATTGTGTTTGTTTTAACCTAGTTTAAGTCGGTGTGGATAAGAGCCTCTGCAAAATGACTAAAATGTAAAACTGTAAATGCAGACAAGAGGCGCTCCGTGAGGGACGACACCATGTGGCAGCTGTATGAGTGGCAACAGAGGCAGGCCTTCTCCAGGCAGGGTCCACCACCACCAGGCCACTACGGAACCCTGCCCAGCCCCAAGACCATGGGGAACATCTCTGAGCACCAGGGGGTGGCCCACTCCATCCCCACATCCCCCTCCCATGGATCCCTGGCCCTCTACCACACCTTCTCCCCTCCGGGCCAGCACCGCAGAGACAACCCACCAGGGTCGACCAGGTCCGAGGTGTCCTCACCCGTCTTCAGAGGGGACCAGACTATGACTATAGACCGCAGGCACAGGACTCACCTCACCAAGGTAATGGACAGGGAATGGACCACAATCATCTAAGCCAGTCTTACACATCAAAATAATCACCAGGGGTTTCAAGCACACAGAAATGACTGGAAATGATCTGCATTGAGCAGTAGTTATTAGGTTTATTTTAAAGCATTCATTTGACTTGTCTGCCAGTTCAAATCAATACATGTAACAGAACATCCTGTCCTCCTCCTGTCCTGTCTCTCTCTCTCAGTATAACTACCCACCTGACCGCCGGTCCATGCCAGCAGGCATCCCAGTGCAGACCATTACCCCACAGTCACTACAGGGCAAGACGGTGAGTCACCTAACCCCGACCTCCTTCACCTCTTCTCTGCTTTCTTGTCCTCCTGTCCTGTCCTCTCATCTCTCCTGTCCTATTTTCTCTAAAAAACAATGCATTGTGAATGATAGTTATGCTATTGGTATGATTTCAATGTGACAGGAAAAAAAACATGTTTGAGGCACGCAATGTTTGACACGCAAGCTATCATGTATTACTGTCATTCTGTCATGCTACAATGGATAGCCTGTATGAGTAAAATATTTCTGTCAGAGTATGTGCCTTGTTACATTCTCTGCTGTCTATTATTGCAAGCATTTGTTATTTCTGTCAGTAGCAGACACAATGTGATTAAAATAATGACATTGTCTTTGTGATGATACGGAGAGAGAGACAGTGGCACCAATGAAATTGCCTTCTGGCTGTGTCCTCTCAAATTGAGTAAACTGGAATCAGCCGGAGAGATTGATATTCTGCACAGTTGATTTTGTAACTCTCTGAATATTATTGTGATTGCGCAACTTCAGTGGAATGCACGCAGTGGGGCGGTTTCAGAAGGCAGTTGTTGAGAAATATTTGTCAAGTGATTTGAAATGATCGCTTTTTACTGTTACTGAATATATTATCTATTTTTTTTCACATCCATTTGATGGAGAGTTACTCAGTTTGGAGGCAGGGGACTAAGGCAGTTTATTTCAGCCAGATTCTCTAAAGGTGCAAGTCCTAAAGCCCAGCCCCAGCCGAGACCCCAAACCAGTGTTTCCAAAGTGTTTCCAAAGGCCTCTTGGGTTGTGCCTAAAGACTTGTCAGAGTCCTGGTTAGAAACATAGCTTTATTTAATCCCTGCCCTAACCAGTCACAACTTTTCCTCAATTTCAAATAATTTCCCAACGGAAAATCAAGAGAGGTGTGGTTAATGTATTTGTTAATTGATCGACGGCTTGATGAATTGACTGTCTCGTTATCTCCTCTGTGTTTATGCTGTTGTGCAGCCAGAGGAGCTGACCCTGCTGTTAATAAAACTACGTCGCCAGCAGGCTGAGCTCAACAGCATCCGGGAGCACACTGTGGCTCAGCTAATGATCCTCAGCATGGAGGGGCCCAACGCCAAGGTTAGCACCAGGAGGGTGCACATGCACAGCATGTCATTGGTCATCTCCAGGGGTGGTGTGTGTGGGTGGGTGGGTGGGTGGGCGTTGATGTGCCATCTCCATGCAGCTCAAGGCTCTATGAGCAGGCCATGCATTCTAGTGAATGAATATGATGTGTTTGCTCCTACCTGTGTGGTTCAGTGGTGTATGGTTGAGTTTTGGTTTAGTTTTGAACTCCTTTCAACCCTTTGGTGTGCTGCGTTCATCTGGCCTTGATTTCATCTTTTGAACTGTTGACAAGCATAGGACAGCATGGTATGAGTATCATGTGATTGCCTGCTTGTTGTCTGCTGTGGTTTCTCATTAGTGTTGGTAAGTAGGCAAGTGTTGGTAAGTAGTTTGATATGATGTGTAGTGAACAAATCTACTTGCAACTTCGGGTTTTGCATGGTTTGATTTAGTTCAGTCATCAACAGTAAATGGCGGTTCATGCTTCAGATTAATACCAAAGCCACAGTAACAACTTCCTCTATCATCTCCATCTTTCACTATCAGCCTGTGCTAGTTCTTCCTCTATTTCCTACTGCTTCCCTCTCTCTCTCTCTCTCTCTCTCTCTCTCTCTCTCTCTCTCTCTCCCCTCTTCTCTCTTTCTCTCCTGTCTAACTCTTCTCTCCTCCCTCTCTGCTGCTGACTTGTGATGTTAGAGTGAGGTCCTGTCTCATCACCTTCAGAGGAACCTCATGTATCTGGACAGCCAGGTGAGGAGTACGGCTCTATCTCTGGTTGCTCTGTCTCTCTCTCTCTCTCACTCTGTCTGTGTTTCTCTGTTTCTCAGGGTTAGTCATACACCCAGCTGCTCTCACTCTGCCCAGGGTTATTAGCGCCTCAAATGCCAGGGCCTCCTCCTTTTAGCCTTTTCTCTTTTCTGTCCTTTCTCTCTAATTTTCACTCTTTTCTCTCCGGCCCTCCTGAAGTATATACCGTACACTGCAGAATAGGAGCTGCGCAAACCTGCATTCCCACGGGAGACATATTGGCTAGCTCAGTACAAGAATAGTAATAATACTTTAAAACTTTTTAAACGACTTTCCTTGCCGTGGTAATGCTGCCCTAAGCTAATAAGCGTACATGGTTTTTTGCTGTATAGTTCGTACTGTCCCTGGAGAATACTCTTTATAAAAAATATAAAAAATAATTAACGCTTGAGAAAGCACGAGAGCAAACTTAAACTTTTGAGGATGAAGGGAACCTTAAGGCATGTTGTGTTTTTAACTTGATGATGTGTACCTGTAGTAAGTTAGTCATGTCATTATCATAATGTAATTAAGACTATATAGAAACAACCTCCGGGGTTTCAGGTAAAGTAGCTAGGCCTAGCGACCGAACGTTCTGACTAATGCTTACTCAGGCATAGCTAATCAGGGCAGACGTCTAAAGTTGCCGTTTATTTTTGGAATGGGCCCTCCAGTTGAGAACTGGGTTTCCACGATAGATAAATAATTGAGTACCTGTTTCTGAAAAGGTCATGTTCAGCAGGAGAAACCACTCTACCGTGTGTACACGGGGACCTCACTTAGTGACTTCACTGAGTCTGATTGTGACCCCTCTTAACCAAATGTGAAATGATTTGATCTGCCATTTCAAAGGCTTTCACCTCTAATGGCAGGCAATTTCACAGCGGTTATGAATGAACTTTAACTTGCCACCGCGCTCGTTCCTCTGGTCCATAGGCTCTGATGCATGCAATTGTTTTGCTATTAGTTGGTAGTTATTGGTCGGGGTTGATATGAACGATGACATTAAGCAAAGCAGGACGTTATGTCTCTCCTCCGTCTGCTGAGAGGGACTGGTAATATTGTCTTTTGGACCCAACTGTAGCCTCCTTGTATGTGCTGTAAACGTACTACGACTTCTCCTAAGAGGTCTGGGCCTTTATGGCACAGGTGGTAGTTATAACCACAGGGTTGTTGGCTCAAGCCCCTGTCTCCCTCAATCACTAGTACACTATGACAACACTGTGTTCTTTATTTCTATGGATCCTTATTAGGCTGTGCTGCTGTGTTCAGTAACTAACACCTATATTGTACTGTTGTGTATTGTTCCTCCCTTCTCTTCCACCCTACCTAACTTCGATCTCCACTAGACGAAGGACAATGAGCCGTTAATCTTCATGATTCACACTATGATTGAGAACTCTGCTCCAAGGCCTCAACTGTACCAGCAAGTAAGGTCTTATTGGCAAACCAATGACTCTTCTCCTCCACTCCTCTCCTCCCTTCATCATCAATCCCTCCTTTTGTTCACATTGGATGCAGTCAGTCAGTCGTCGGTTCCCCCTCTTCCTGGTGTCATGATCACAACATTGTTTGATATGTACCTTCATGTGTTGTTTTGACTACAGCACATCCTCTTCATCCATTTTAGTTTTTTTGGTCAGTCCAAGGTTGGACTGATGTTAGCATGGCTTATGGTGGATGCTACATAGCCATGCCCATCCTACCTCATTGTAACTTGATGGTATTGTTGCTGTTGGGTATGATGGTGGATGCTACCTTACAGCCATACCCCATCTTCCTGCAATACCAATGCTGTTGTTGATGGATCTTATGTTTGATAGGTACTGTACGATCACTGTCAAATCAGCACCTCTCTTCTCTGTGCTTTGTAATATAATTTTCTGTCTGTCGATATGTGGGTACGATAAGAGCTCAATGCAAAACATTTTATTGATGAATTCAATAGAATCACTTCCTTTTTTGGGTGGTGGCCCGAGTGTAACACTGATTCAACGAGTGCAGGGGTATTTTATTTTTAGCTGGGGAAATTGTCCTGGAGGGAGTAGTGTGTGGGTTCCATAGTCTGGCCTTTCCACTGCTATATTATCACTTTATTACAGGCTTTTAAAGGTTGACTTCAGCCCTGCTCTCTTAAACCTCCCCCTCTTTAGCCATCCTGGGGTTGAAAATCACCTGCCTGCTCCTTAACTGAAGTAGTCAGGAGAGTGAGGATGGCTGGTTTTCCCAGGTGTGTGTGTGTGGGTGTGTGTGCGCTGTGTGCGTTAATGTGTGTGCCTCCGTGAGGGCCAGATTTAGCCCAGGTCTTTTAGAGGTTTTCATTAGTCAAGCTCCAGCCATGACAGAGTGTACCGGGGGACAGCAGTAATGAAGAGCGCACCGAGGGGACAGTAATTAGTGTGGCACAGGGCAGAGCTGCCAGCACAGAGGACTATACATCCAGCCTAGCCAACCACTACAGCAGCCCTCTAGCCTCTCTTAAAGCTCTGTGTGTGTGTGTGTGTGTGTGTGTGTGTGTGTGTGTGTGTGTGTGTGTGTGTGTGTGTGTGTGTGTGTGTGTGTGTGTGTGTGTGTGTGTGTGTGTGTGTGTGTGTGTGTGTGTGTGTGTGTGTGTGTAAGAGCATCCTCCACTAGTCTCTGGTGACCTCCTGATGCCAGCTTCCTGTCCTCTTCATAGCTTCTTCACAGCCCTGGAGCCTCCATCAGTAGGACTGTTATCAGTGATGCTACTGAGGTGGAAAACACAGTCTGATTTCCCAGCAGAGGGGGCTGACACTCCTTATTATGAAATGGAAATTTGGCCTGAGAAGTTGTATCCGAAGTGTTGTAAAGTCATAAATCATGAGAAGAGAAGGTCAATGAAATTGCATGGAGAGCTCCATCGCTTCACCCCCTCTCTCTGAGCTTCATTGACCCTTGGACAACTCTTATAAGGACGCAGATATTTACCATGAAAACCACATCACAATGAATAACCAGACCATGAGTGCATCTCAATACTCTAGTGGCCTCTTCTCCTTGTGTCATCTCCTTCATCTGCACTGATCGGAAGACACGGGACGGCTGTAAGCAATATGGTGGATACCTACTAGAAATGTGCTTTCACCAGTCCAGTTCTTTAACTAGGAGACAAGTAGACTATTGAGAAGCACCCCGTCATGGGTCTGTATTACATGTTGTTTTGCAGTACCCTGTCTATGGCTGTCTTCCCTCAGGCAGCCCAATTCTGAAATGTTTTCCAATAATTGGTCTTTTGATCAATCACATCAGATCTTTTAAAATCAGATCTTTTTCTGAGCTGATCAGATTGGTCAATAGACCATTTAGTGAAAAGAAGATCAGAATTGGGCTGCCTGTGTAAACACAGCATGCGTGTCTCTAAGGCTGTCTGGTGTTTCAGATCAGCCCTGAGGACTACAAAGACAACTCCTACAGCCACCAGAGGCCAGAGGACATCGACATAGACGTAAGACCAAGTGCTTTATTATTGTCTTGTCTAGGTAGGGGGAAAAGTATTCCTTTCCCTTTGCACGTATCCTCTAGTCTAGACACACAGCAGTTGGCTTCCTAGACAAAGATTGAAAGATTCAATTAAGTTAATAGAATACCACACTGCTCAGCTCGGTGGAAAAATCCTAATTCAATGCAGAATTCTTACCAACCACTGTGTGTGTGTGTTTCTTACCAACCACTGTGTGTGTTTTTGTGTGTTTCAGACTAAGCTGAGCAGACTGTGTGAGCAGGACCGAGTGGTGAGAACACAGGAGGAGAAACTACAGCAACTACACAGAGAGAAGGTAACTATATAGTGTGCAATAATAGTGATTTTTGATTGACTACCTCATCTTTGTAACACACACATACAATTAAGTGACCACTCCCGAGTGGCGCAGTGGTCTAAGGCACTGCATCGCAGTGCTAGCTGTGCCACTAGAGATCCTGGTTCGAATCCAGGCTCTAGCCGGCCGCGACCGGGAGACCCATGGGGCGGCGCACAATTGGCCCAGCGTCGTCCAGGGGAGGGGAGGGAATGGCCGGCAGGGATGTAGCTCAGTTGGTAGAGCATGGCGTTTGCAACGTCAGGGTTGTGGGTTAGATTCCCACGGGGGGTATGAAAAATAATAATGTATGCAAAGAAGGGGACATATTGGTAGATGGGTAAAAATAATAGACATTGAATATCCCTTTGAGCATGGTGAAGTTATTATTAGACTTTGGATGGTGTATCAATACACCCAGTCACTACAAAGATACAGACGTCCTTCATAACTCAGTTGCCGGAGAGGAAGGGAACCGCTCAGGGATTTCACCATGAGGCAAATGGTGACTTTAAAAGAGTTACAGAGTTTAATGGCTGTGAGGATTGAGCAACAACATTGTAGTTACTCCATAATACTAACCTAATGGACAGACTGAAAAGAAGGGAGCCTAGCCTGTACAGAATACAAATATTCCAAAAGATGCATCCGGTTTGCAACAAGTTGTACTGCAAAACATGTGGCAAAGCAATTCACTTTTTGCCCTGAATACAAAGTGTTATGTTTGAGAAAAATCTAATAAAACACATTACTGAGTACCACTCTACGTATTTCCAAGCATAGTGATGGCTGCATCATGTTATGGGTATGCTTGCAATCACAATCCAGGTGTGGAAAGCTCTTAGAGACTTACCCAGAAAGACTCACAGCTGTAATCGCTGCCAAAGGTGCTTCTAAAAAGTATTGACTCAGGGGTGTGAATACTTATGTAAATTAAATATTTATGTATTTCATTTTCATTTTCAACAAATTTGCGAAAAAAAAAAAAACAAACACTTTGTCATTATGGGGTTGTGCGGACATTTTTTTTATTATTATCCATTTTGAATTCAGGCTGTAACACAACAAATATGGAATAAGTCAAGGGGTATGAATTATTTCTGAAGGCACTATATATCATGGATCTCATGGTCACTCCAAGGCTATCAACCCTCCTCTGCCAGGCTTGTACCACAGGTACACAGTGTATAGACTAGCTAGCAGACTCACAGCTGAGAACTGAGACTTCCCCAAAGCCTCTCTCCCTCTGACAGCAGCCCTAGCCTGCCCCCTAGGGTCCTGGGAGTGGCGGTACACCCTTTTGATGACGGCGATGCTATGATAATGGGTGTGGTTGGTTCTTTGCCTGTGGTTCTGTTTGTGTATCTGTGTGTAGTTGTCTGACAAATGTTAGCAGTAGATGTTGTGCTGACCTGTGTTCTTCTTCTTCTTCTTCTTCTTCTTCTTCCTCCTATCTCTCTGCAGCACACCTTGGAGACGGCGTTGCTGTCTGCCAGTCAGGAGATAGAGCAGAGCTCTGAAAACCCAGCAGCCGTACAGAGCCTTATACAGCAGAGAGACGTACTGCAGAATGGACTGCTCAGTACCTGTAGAGAACTGTCCCGAGTCAACACTGTGAGTTCATGTGTATACACACACACACAGTACATGCAGATGTCAACACACACACACACTGATCAGCACCTGTCAAGATCTCTCCAGGATCGATGCTGTGAGTCAGTGCACACACGCATACACACGTGCACACACACAGGTTGTCTAGAAGTGACACCCTCTCGTCCCTCAGGAGTTGGAGCGGTCGTGGAGGGAGTATGATAAAATGGAGTCTGGAGTCTCTCTGGCCAAAACCAACCTGTTGGAACAGCTAGAGGCCCTGGGCAGCCCACAGGTAAGACACACACTCTCTCTCTCTCTGTCTCGCTCTCTCTCGCTCTCTCTCTCTCAACCACTCACACACATGCAAACACACATTTCAAGATGGAGAGTGTTTTTAATCATTTTCTGTCACTGGGTGAGCAGACAGAGCCTCCCAGCCAGCAGCATGTCCAGATCCAAAAGGAGCTGTGGAGGATCCAAGATGTGATGGAGGCTCTGGCCAAGAACAAACCCCAGAGGACCACTGACACTGGTTTCCTTGGTTCCAAACCCATCTCAAACCTACAGAAGAACGAGGTGAGTCTCACTTCTACTGTGTGGATAAAGAAAAACATCAGAAAATGTCAAGACCAGATAAATACTGTATATAGTCATAATCTGTGCATGGAGTCTTTGTGAACTGATTTAGAGCTGTCCGCAGCCTACATGTGAAACGGATGTGAGGCAGATAACTCCACTCAATGCCACAGGAGGCTGTGCTGATCTGTCTAAGCAGGGTCTGGTGTGGCATACTGTTGTCCCAGCGGTGTTTCAACAACAACTTTCTATCTATCCTCTCCTCATGCGGCAGCCGGTGACCTTGTTCCGGTCACTCTGTCCTCTCCTGGAGGGTGACCGTCAGCCCCCCCGCCCGCCCCTCCCCCAGTCCTACGGCTCAACAGAGCGCCCTCCCGCTGTACCCCCCCTTCCCTCCCTCTCGGGCGCCCGTCCGCCCCCACACACAAGCAAGCCCAGTCAGAGGAACGGAACACACAGCAGTGTAAGACACGCTGACCCCTCACCCCTGTCCTCGTGCTTCATCATCACTACTTGCCCTTAAGCACTGATCTAGGATCAGTTTACCCTCACCCAATTCTAATCTTAACCGTTAGGGCGAGGTAATACAAAACTGATCTTAGATCAGTGTCTAGGGGCAACTTCATCCTACTCTGTACAAGACCTGTACAAGTTGACCCCTGACCCTCCACCTTTACCCTCACCATACATGGTTCATCTCTCATCGCCAACTTGGTTCACCGTTGTGACAATTTTCATTTGCTCTGAACCATTTGTCATTTGTTTTACCATTTGTAGACATTCCGATTTTTCCCTGCCTCTTACCCTGGAGTGTTGAGTTTGACGTGCTCATTCCTTTGGTTTATCATTTCAGTTTGTTCTTCGGTTTGGCTTGTTCTTGTTTCCATGGAAGTGTGTGTGATTCCATCCCAGTAGTCATTCTGACTGTGTCTGAGTGCTGTGCTGTGCTGCGGTGTGACTACTCTTAATGTTTGGAGGTTTCATTTAAACGTTTTCTGCTTTTAAATTTCCCTCGACTATCCATAGGTCATATCCATCGTGACCACTTTGTGACCTGCGTGTGTGCGTGCGGGCGTGCACATGTGCACGTGCCTGTGTGTGTTTCCTATGTGTGTACCTCTCAGTATGCTGACTCCCTGTCCCTCTACAGCAAGGTCCAGACTACCGTTTGTATAAGAGTGAACCAGAGCTGACCACTGTAGCTGAGGAGGTGGATGATAACAATTTAGAGGACAATGACAAGGACAGACTACAAACAGAGCTGACCACTGACAAGGAGCCTGCGGCCACTAAAGGTCAGTCGCTGTCTGTCAACACTGTCCAGTTTGGTCACGCTGCCATTGTAATTCAGTGAATTCAAGAATTAATTAGAAATTCCAAATGTTAACACATACAAGGTATACTTATAAAGAGTATTATAAGTATGATTTAAAAAGGGTTTCTAAGTACTTTATAAACTGAATGTAAAAAATGTAACACCTCTAATGGTTTTGTAACTGACTTAGTCCCTCATCCCTCCCAGTCCCATTAGGAGTACCAGTCTACCCAGTGGGTATCGTGCCCCCCAGGACCAAATCCCCCATGAGCCCCCCAGAGTCCTGCACTATCGCCTCCTACGTCACCCTGAGGAAAAGCAAGAAGCCTGACCCCAGGACTGTAAGTCTGACTCAGCACTTTAGGGAATAGCAGGGGAACTGAGCTATATACTGTCTCTAGAAAACATATTAGAAACTGTTTTTTGATAGACAGGACAGCACTAATTTTGGATTCGGAAGTGCTGCTATTACTATTAATTCCCTGCCATTTTGACCACTACAAGCGCTGGAGATAGACAATAGACAGGCAGATAAAACATACTTGGTGTAACAATAATCCAACGTGACTGATTCCTGCTCCACTGCTCCCCCTGTAGGACCGTCCTCACAGTGCGATGGAGCAGACGTGCAGACCGGGGGAGAGGGAGAGCGGCAGAGCCAGGATGAGTGTAGAGGAGCAGCTGGAGAGGATCAGGAGACACCAGCAGGCCACGCTCAGGGACAAGAAGAGAAGTAGCAGCACTGTTTCCCCCTCACGCTCTCCATCCTTCTCCAAGGAGAACCCCTTCATTACACAGGTAAGTCCTCCTCTGTTTGGTGTGTGTGTTTGATAGGACTTGATGTGTACATGGCAACAGAGAAAGCTGGAGGGGGGTCTGTCTGTGTGTGTGTGTTGATAAACCTTGTTTCACAGAGTTGAGTGTGGTTGTGTACACACTGTAAAACTGAGTTATTCATTTGGCTTGTGTGTGCTACAGGTCAGGCGGGAGGAGGCAGTCTACACAGACACCCGGGAGCTGGAGGCAGCACTGCAAGACCTGGAGGAGGTCAGAGACCGAGTTACAGAGCAGCTGGAGAGGGACAGGACTGCAGCCGTGGAGCTGGAGAGAGACAGAGGTGCAGAACTGGAGCTGGAGAGAGACAGGGCTGCAGCAGCTGCAGAAGAAGAAATGGAGAAGGGTCGAGCTGCCATAGAAAAGCTGGAGAGAGACATGACTGAGGTGGCTGCAGTGGTGGAGCAGGAGATGGCCAGGACTGCTATGGCTGGAGACGAGGAGTTGGAGATGGACAGGGCTGCAGAATTGGAGCTGGAGAGAGACCGGACCACAGTGGCAGCAGCTGCAGAAGAATTGGAGAGGGCTAGAGCTGCAGCTGAAGAACTAGTCAGAGAGAGGACTGCAGTGTCTTCGGAAGAGGCGCTAGATATTGACGAGGCTGCATTGGTGGAGCTGGAGATGGAAATCACTGTAGTGGAGGAGATCAGCTACAGAGCTGAGGAGGTGGATGTCATCCCTGTTCCCAGGCTGAGTGCGGAGGAGCCACAGCCCCAGACGGAGTGCAACATCATGGACACAGAGGTACGGGAGAGTCCCTACTCACACAGACCACCAGACAGCAGAATATGTATGGCAGACAATATCATTTGATATGTATGTTGATGACTAGTAGGAGTGGTGACTGAGTCAGTATGGTGTACTGTAACTCTGTATGAATAAGAAAGATACATACAAAGGATGCACAGAGCACTGTATTCCTTAACTGAAAAATGAATATTTTCAAAGAGAGTATTCAGAGATAAAGGAAAGACTTGAAACATATTCCCTGTCCAAGGACAAATGTATATCGAATCCAATAACATTGAGCTAAGAGTGTTTCAGGGTTTTAGGGTGTAAATGGCTGTGTTGTGTTGGCAGCAGCCTGGTCTCCGTGTTAATGTCCTTTAATCTGATCTGGGAGGCTAATGGAGGCTCTGTGGACGTGAGGAGGATCCAGGCTGGATTTAGGGGTTTATCTCTGGGCCTCAGCCCAGCCGTGGTGACTCACGCTGGGCTACAGAGAGAGAGACGCCTCCCAGAGCTGGCCTGAGCTCCACGGAATCTCATGATCTGATGATGATGATGATGCAGTTGGATCAATTATTGTCCTCTAATATAGTAGCCCAGTTTTAAAATAATATGGCGAAAGCTCCTTAAGACCATTGGTTATCACCATGTGCCTTATACCAGTGTGTCTCAACTCCAGTCATTGTGGATCCCCAACAGTACACATTTTTGTTGTAGCCCCGGACAAACATTGCTGATTCAACTCATGGAGGGCTTGATGATTAGTTGACAAGTTGAATCAGGTGTGCTTGTCCGGAGCTAGAAAAAAATTTGTACCGCTAGAGTTACTCAAGGACTGGAGTGGTGCCTTACACCTACCCGGTTTTTTCAGATCCCCAAATACCGAAGAGGTAGCCGCTAGGGGTTGACATTAGACCACCAAGATCGTGTTCAGTAGGGCATTTCAAAACATATTTTCCTGTTTGGTACCTCCTGAACACAGCCCAGACTACAGTCTATCTCACTGTCCGTGTGTTGCAGGTGTCAGAGACCCAGATGATGGTGATATCAGATCAGGGCGTGATGCCCCTGTATGTACAGTACCTGATCCCTGAACAACATCGACAGCAGGGGGAGAGGGAGACTGAGAGGAGAATCACCCACACTCCTAACACCATCATTCACCACAACAGGTGAGACCAGCTGGGCCTCACCAGGACATATCTTAGTCTCTCTGGATCGATAGCAACTTTGACCCTGTTTGAATACTTTAAAACCATCCCTTCCTTCATCTGACTGTATTTAGATCAGTGACTACCTCATTAAAGGTAGAAAGGAAGGATGGGTTTTGTAAGTATTGGAATAAGGCCTGAATGTGAAGATGTGACTGTGCCAGTTTGCCAGCTGCTGTGTCAGAAGCACTGACTCCTGAGCCTGAGGAGGATGACTTGAAGCAGAGTGAGGCGGTGCAGGGGGAGGCCCCGGAGCATGAGACGCAGAGGAACATTGACATATCCTATGAACTACCAGCAGAGGGAGCTAAACTCAACAACAACATGATGGCAGGTAAGAGAACCCAGTCAGAAGATCGCTTTGTTAATGATGATTGATTGATGGAATGATTTATGTATTGATTGATTGATATATATAATTGATAAATGTCAAAGCACTCACGTATGTGTTGTGGGTTTGCCCTGTGTGTGTTGTTTGCAGTGAAAAGCATGCCCTCTCCGCCCCAGTCCTCCTCCTCTCCTTCTCCTCCATCTCCTCCTCAACTCACTGACGGATCCCACTTCATGTGTGTGTAGACGTGTCGAGGAGGTGGTTCTCTGAACTGAACTACACTCAGTAAGAGACTTCTCTGTCCTTACCTACAACCTTTGACCTTTATCCATCTCTACCTATCACCCCCTAACCTCAACTTCAGGGCCCATTACTCAGCCCTCAGATTTACCCCTCCAATCGACACAGATCTTCCCAGCAGGCAGTGTCACACCAGCCATTTAAACACAGCCATCATTTGTCGTCTAAGCAAAAAAGCAGTGTTAACATTTTCTCTGATTTTTTTTAGACGTGGCTTGTGACCTCTGCTATGCTCATCTGTCTCTTCACCTCTCTTCCCTCTCTTTCCACTCATCCCTGCAGCCCAGACGTTGACCCTGGTGAGCAGTGACTCATGAGCGATGCCAGCCTGGAGACCCAAGATGGCATCCTACAGAGCCAAGATGGCACCAGCCAGCCTGCACAGAGCATGCCCAGTAGCTCTCTGTGTGTATAGAAACGACTGTAGCCAGACAGACAGAAAGAGTAGATCCACAGGCCTGCTTGTACTACTTACTGCCTGCCTACACAATAACTGTGATGCCAAACTCTCTCATTCACACACAGAGATATCAGAGGACAAGATAGGATTACCAGAGTGATAATGGGGATAATTGATTATTATTACAGGTATTATGATGGTCTGTTATTTTGGACATGTTCTGTGAGGAAGTGTTGAGTGTCTATGAGCTGAGCACTGCTGTGAAGAGGAGAGGACTGTACAGTTGTAAATAAGAGCACTAAAGGAGTCTCACACTGGGAAGATCTCAAATGCATACTCCTCGCGTCCTATCTCCTCGTCTTCTTCTCAAAACCCACTGGAGGAGAAGGTCAGAGGGGAGGGACCTCTGGCTTTCTCATCCAATGGGTTTTGAGAAGGAGACGATGACCTGAGGACGCGAGGAGTATGCATTTGAGATCTTCCCACAGTCACACACTATGGAGAGGGCCAAGCACCAAATCTACACACACTAAGGCAGTGCTTTACTTTAACCACACGGGGGCGCCATATGCTCTTGAGTTTTTTTTTACTGGTTTTATTCCAATTTAAGTTTTTTACCTGAGGCCCTAACGTTTAATTTTTCACATATTTTACACCACACAGTCCCTCATTGTTCAAACAATTTGTTAATATATAAATATATAAAACATATAAAATTAACTAACTATACAATGGGTTTATACTTCAATAAGGTACCACCCTATTGCTGCTGATGGACAGAGTTTAAATATTTTATTAAGGTTGTGTTTATTTATGTCGGGAGGATAAAATAAAATACAATTTGGTTGTCAGCGGGATCTGGTCGCTGCCGACAACCACACGTGAATGTCCTGGGTTAGAATCGATCTGCTTCTCTATTTTTTTTTTTATGGCTGAGATATATTTAAAGTAAAATATAGAAGAAAGATCAAATAGTTTTAAGATATTAGAGTTGTGTGTTAGATTCTGTCTGGTTGTGTGGAGTCCTGGACAGAGAGAAGAGAATAGCACATGTATAAGCAATAAGGAGACGTTTTGTTCCTCCAGGACTTAAAATATAATGTACATAAATGTAAAGTTTCATTGTATAAATGATGTACACCATAGAAAGAGCAGAGCAGATATTATAACTATGAGGGTGTTATTATTATTAGAGTTAATATGCAAAATGTTCATATCTCATCTGTTTTATATCATGTGAAATAAATGTTGATGTTCTTAACTGCTGTGGTGGGAGTTTATGTTATGACACGAGCTAAATATATATTTTTTTAAATGTCCCCTCCCTCTCTCTCTCTCCCCTCCCTCCCTCCCTCCCTCTCTCCACTCTCTCTCTCCCCTCTCTCCCCTCTCTCCCCTCCCTCCCCTCTCTCCCCTCCCTCTCTCTCTCTCCCCTCTCTCCCCTCCTCGCTCTCTCCCTCTCTCCCCTCCCTCTCTCTCTACCTCTCTCCCCTCCCTCTCTCTCTCTCCACTCCCTCCCTCCCTCTCTCTCTCTCCCCTCCCCTCCCTCCTCTCTCTCCCCTCCCTCCCTCCCTCTCTCTCTCTCCCTGTACATGAGGAGAAGAAAGAAGGAATTCCATTTCCAATGCTTCCTGCTGTTTTGTTTTTGTCATGTTACAGATATGATTTCCTGATCACTGATATGATAGAAGCTCTGATGGTGCTGAAGAGGAGACATTGACAAACTTTAAAGGTCAAGAAACTCCTTTCTGCATCGTTGAGGGACTGGGACCACTTCCCCCTCCCCCCCCTCCCTCCCTCCCTCCCTCTTCTGTTCCCTTCCCTCCCTCCCTCCCTCCCTCTTCCCTTCCTCCTTCCCTCCCTCCCTCCCTCCCTCTTCCCTCCCTCCTCTTCCCTTACCTCTTTCCTCCCTCCCTCTTCCGTCCTTCCCCCTCCCTCCCTCCTTCCTCCCTCTCTCCCCCTCCTTCCCTCCCTCTCTCTCTCCCCCTCACTCCTCCTTCCCCTCCCTCTCCCTCCCTCCCTCACTCTTCCTTCCCCCTTCCTCCTCTCCCTCCCCCCTCCTCACTCTCCCTCCCTCCCTCCCCTCCATCCCTCCCTCCCTCCCTCCCCTCCTACCTCCCTCTCCCTCCCTCCCTCTCTCTCTCTCCTCTCTCTCTCCCTCTCTCCCCTCCCTATCTCTCTCTCCCTCCCTCCTCCCTCTCTCCTCTCTCTCTCCCTCTCTCCTCCCTCCCTCCCTCTCTCTCTCCCCTCTCTCCCTCCCTCTCTCTCTCCCTCTCTCCCTCCCCTCCCTCCCTCTCTCTCTCTCTCTCCTCTCTCTCCTCCTCTCTCTCTCCCTCTCTCCCTCCCCTCTCTCTCTACCTCCTCCCTCCCTCCCCTCCCTCCCTCCCTCTCTCTCTCCCCTCCCTCTCTCTCCCCTCCCTCCCTCCTCTCTCTCTCCCTCCCT